>NC_056729.1:1133412121-1133417121 GCF_019279795.1 Protopterus annectens
ACCACCACATAGGTGGCAGTCTTCTTAATGTTGAATGTGTAATAAGAGACCTTGGGACCCAGGTGGACAGTAGTCTCTCCTTTGATAATCACATTGCCACAATAGTCAGGAAATCTTTCTACATGGCACACCTCATCACAAAAGGGTTCTCATCCAGGAAAAAAGAGGTAATTGTTCCCTTCTACTCGACACTCATTAGACCCATTATAGAGTACAATGCCCCTTTTGGAATGTACTTCACAAGACATCTGCAGCAGCTGGAAAGGCCACAGAAGTACCTCACAAAGAGGATTACTGGCCTCAAACAGATACCCTACACTGACCATCTCAAAAAACTCCAGCTTTAATCTGTAGCATATCACCTACTCCAAAGTGATCTCTGCCTAACATATAACGTTATGTCAAACCTAGAGCTGATGGACATGCTACACCTAAAGAAATCCCAATCCCTCCAAGCTACACGCTCTAGGGGCATAAACCTTGTCACCACAATAAACAGGACATGCTGGAGGGATAGATTCCTGTCCCAGCGACTTCCCATACTCTGGAACAAGCTACCCATCTATGTCAAGCAAAGATCCTCATTAACACTCTTCAAGAAAAATCTTGTTGAGTGGATGGGAAATAGGAAATATGACCCATGGATCATTTATGTGGCTCTGCTCAACAGGGGCACAGGAAATTAACTTTCTTGGGGTGGCATAAGCCAAGGAACTTTATTGGCTAGGCTTACTTAGGCCCTTGGACCGATAACCTAGTACCTTCCTATGAACCTACCTAGATGCCATACCCTTACTTATAAATTGCACAATATTGAATGATTTCCTCACTGTTGTGGACGTGTGATGTTCAAAGGCTAGATTACTTTTCTTTTTTGTGTCCGCAAGTCCCTGACTACTGGGACAACTTTTACAGGTGTGCTGTCAATATGATAGCTATCAGTAGTGGATGACTTTCTGGAGGATATTATTATGCATTTCTTGGCATTTAGTTTTAGTCCATGGCTCTGACACAAGTTGTTTGTCTGTGTCAGCCCTTCCTGGAGAACATTTGTTTCAGTGGGGGATTCAATACAAGTTCCTAATTTGTAATCAACTGCAATTTAGTCAGCTAGAGGCCATTGCCATTGGCTTAAATTCAGAGAAGTAAATGTCAAAAAGGAGCAGTAATAGGACCTACTGGTTTGACTTGGCGGGGAACACAATTTCAGGATGCACAGTGTCAAACAATGGTGAGGCCAGATATCTTGTCTGCTTTTCCAATGTTAAATTATATGTCAGAAATGTGTGCTAGCTATCCAGCATTAGCCCTGTGCTGTCTGACTTTGCCATGTGCACACTGCCATCCTTATTGGCCACGGGTGACCTGCAGACATCAGTCACAAGTTGTTCTCTCATTATGAAATATCCACCACTGGAACCTGTGATCACATAAATATAGCATAATTGTGGCAGCAGTGAAACACATTTCACAGACCACACAATGTGTGGCAAACATACTGGCACATGACAGTGTGTGAATACTATATGGGTATATACATACCTTGAGTTACAAGGTGTTGCAATCATACCCCAGATATAGATGTAAAAGAGATATACAGAGGTGTTTTGCTGAATATGTCCTCTTCAAATGCAGATGATTGCACAGAATTAAAATGTACCTACTATTATTAAATTTGTGCATTATGTGCAGTCATCCCTGCCCATTTCCAACACCCAGGCCTTTGCCAAATATAAATATCTGCTCACCCTGTCCAGACAAAGACACAGGAATTTCTTCTATCACTGTATGCCACTCTGTGGTAGGCATGTCCATATAAATGTCCCATGGCTTGCTCTTGGCATGCAGTCACATACTGGTTACTCTGACACACTTGTGTTATGGTCCTGTTATGGCCACCCATGACATTCATGGCTATTCCCTGTCCAGTTGATTATGAAATGTCTATTCTGTTTATCTTTGTCCAAGATGCTATTTATGTATAGAGCCTTCGGTAGCACTTCAGCCACATAGGTGTTAGACTTTATCCAGCTGCTGCCTCTCTCATGGATGCGACCATTACAAGAAGTGTACACCTATGGATTACAGATATCAGACTGTGTGTGTGTGTGTGTGTGTGTGTGTGTGTGTGTGTGTGTGTGTGTGTGTGTGTGTGTGTGTGTGTGTGTGTGTGTGTGTGTGTGTGTGTGTGTGTGTGTGTGTGTGTGTGTGTGTGTGTGTGTGTGTGTGTGTGTGTGTGTGTGTGTGTGTGTTGGGTTCATTGGCTGCATGTATACTCAAGGAAATACCACCTACCCCACATTTGGTGCAATTTACCTATCTGATTTTGTGTGATGACTATTTCCACATCCTATACTAACAGCAGCTGGACACAGTTGTGCATGTCTGTGTTGATGGCATTTATCACTGTCCACAGCCTGTTCCTCTCACCACATTCTATATGTAGAGCCATGCCTCTAATCATCAGTGCACCTAGGTCAAAGTATGTTTCTCCACAACTGGATAGGTAACTCATACACTTGCCCTGTGTTTCCTATCACACTATCTCCCCACAGTGGGGCATGTAGCTGTCATGTCCTTGTGCTGTGTCACCTGAACAATGTCTAGTGGTGGCTTAGGGATATAGTTAGCTGATCTTTCATCCAGTGGAGTTTCTTGATCTGGCACCCCTCAGTTCTACGTTGAGGAGTAAAGAAAAAAACTACTATTGTATCAAGAGGCTTGCTACAGCAAAATATCATGCAGCATTCAGCCCTGACCTCAGTTACAGTACTGACATTCATTTCTGATTGCTGGCACTGCACTATGGCTCACAAAGATTACTTGAAATGCTTCAGCCTGATAGGAAATGCAGTATCATCATTCAGAAATTGAATGCTAGTACTGCTGATTGCGTTGTACTATTTGTACTGACAGTTTGATTCCTTCATCTATTTTAAACAATCTCAGTGGTGTACAGAGTTCTTCCAACTTTCTTTTACAGTGGCTGAGGAGTGAGAACTGAAGAGAGAATTCTGCTTCAGGGGGCTGACTACCTCTACTGGTGGTGGGATACATAAACTATACACATTATGTCAGTGTGCGGTTCTGTTTGCAACACTTGTGCACAATTGTGTTCTATTTGTTTTTCTCTTTCTGTATTTTTTACCTTTTTATGGATCCATCTGTGAAAGAGACAGAGCACTGGCCATGAACTCCTGGGCCTGCTCCAACTGAAGCAGCTGGTTTTAAGCCATCAGTCATTACCTGTTCTACCTTCAGCAGATGGATCGAGGTGACACACTGAAGGAGACTTGCAGGCTCATTAGAGGCATCTGGAGAAATGTCTCTGAAGGATGGCAGAAGTTCTTGTTCTGAAAGTGGCCCAGAATGGTCCTCTATACTCACCTGGCTTTAGTTAAGGACTATGCAATGAAGAATAACTACACACATCAGGATTATTTTTGTAGGGTAATCCAGATACCAATTAACTCACTCCAGCTGTGCTGGTATGGGCGGTCATTGATTAAAGATATTCTATGATTCAATATAATGGCATCTTCTGAAAACAGTTTGCTTAGCTGATATCTAAAATATAAAATAGTAGTGCACACTACGTTTCTGATACCTACTACTGACCTTTGATACTATACTGTATAAAGGAGAGAAGCTCCATCAGATAACTTCTCTAATTGAAAATTGTTCCTTGGCAGAACCTGAAAAGAATACATACATTTTTTCAGAGTGTTAATGAGGCCACTTTTTCATGACATTACTGACAGCTTGAAATAATATAAACATTTTTTATTATAAATCAGTTTCAGAAGGAAGCACATGACAATTACAATAGAGAGGGAGGAAGACTGGGGTCATACATTGGATGAAACCTAGAAGGAGTATTAGGCATTGTGCCAATGATGAATGTGTCTGTTGTGCAAACACTATCATTACAGTGAAGATGTGCATGCCATGGAAGTCATGTGTAATAGTGCACACACTTCCCATCACGTTTAGGCAGTTATGGTAGTTCTCTATTGAGCTACAGAGATGGTAAGGCTCTAAGGGTTTGAGTGGTGGTCCAATTGACCATTTTTTCTACCCACTCTCCAACACTTGTCTCTCAACTCAGAGACCAGAGATTTGTGACCTAAACCAGTGGAAGAAAAAGGCTAAAGGGTTCTCACCCCAGGGATGGGCATTGCCTCAGCCTTAGCACTGACCAAAGAACCTTGGTGAGCTCACTTAACTGAGCAAGATGAGAGTATTCTGACCCATTGTCTCTCTGAAAATGGGCTCTGATACTTTATGAGAGGTGGGACCTGATGACCTCTATTCCAGCATAGGATACCTCTCTCAGGATAAGAAATAGATGGGAAAGCAGGGAAGCCAATCCACTGGTCAAGTTTATGGGATTAAAAAAGAGCTACATACAACATCATCAATACCTAAAAATAGTTTACAGCACATATGATACAGCATAGAAAAATTACAACTCACCTATTTGAATATTTAGCTCAATACAATAACGGTTAAAATTTGCTCAGAAAGAATTATAAAATGAAGAGAACTAGAGAACATCATGAAGTAGCACTTAACCAATATCTCTAAATGAATGCAGGTTCCCAACAGAATGACTTCATTCATTCAGTTTAAAAAGGTCTGCATCTTTTACCGAACATTCTCTTGAAATTTTGCTGCACACTCATCATACCTCTCAACTTCCTGAATTTTGTAGAATGTTTCTGATTTTGCTGCATATTTTTCCCAATCACTCATACAAGTTTTTAATTTTTTTTGGTAAATCAATGAGGATTGCACTCAGTCAATAATGCCTGACAGAGTTTTTTTTACTTCACATTGTTCAGAAAAGGCATGCTGAATGAAAAAGTCTTGTTCTACTAACTTTTCAAGTGAATTAGATTAATATGTATACAAGTCCTCCTAATGTTGAGCCTTTTATACCATCCATTGAAGTGCTTTCATTATTCTGCTACCTATGCTACCTGGATTGTTAATGACAC